>NC_092802.1:11814209-11836335 GCF_918797505.1 Bemisia tabaci | reverse complement strand
CATCACTGCTTCTTCATTTTGTTGCGGAATCACCCGCGTGCAAAGAGGGGCCATTTCTGTTTCCCACGACCAATCAACAGTCCTCAACTTTTATTTGAAACAAAAACAAAGAAATCTTTCATTGAGAAAAAATATCTTCTTCTTTAAAATTAGTTCCTGATTGAATTTATTTTATCAGGGGTACATTCGTGAGGGATATTTTTTTTATCTAAAAAATAGAAACCTTTCACTTTTAACCTTAACAAACGAAAGAAAGCGAATCTGAGCAGGGGATTGATTGCATTTTATCATTTTACTGTTATACCTAAAAATGTACCTGTATATTCATTAATGGGTGCATTTTTTTACGGAAAAATATTTTGGGGAACATTTTCCAAACTACCAAGAAAACTTACAGCAAAATTGTAAAAATGCAACCATTCTTGATCAAACGAATGATTGTCCATGATTGTCAATTGCATAGCAGATTCCTCTAGTTAGGTTAAGCTACCGCCAATTTTTTTAAGTTTGAAGATTTTCTTTTACTACTTTAATTATATTAATTCTAAATAGTAGGGTATCTAATCCTAGTTCAAGATTATATATTGAAATGTTGCATTTCAATTAAGTCGCATCTGACTGCGACTCCTTCAAATCGTCGTATTGCAGATGAAATAACCTAAACTCACTTCAAGATTACAAAATTGACTCAAACCATTCAAATTTTTAAAGGAATATGACCGTGCAAAATTTGTCCAAAATTCTACCGATTTTTGCGCATAACCAGAGAAAGAATCAAAACAATTTCAGTCAAAAATTCTCAACAGTTCTCTGGTCTAAATAAAATCTATTTACGGTATTTCTTGCGGGAAAACGACGAAACATAATAAACACGTTCTGAGGTTTTGTAAGGACAAGTTAGAGTTTGCAAAGTCTGCGAAAACGAAATTTAAAAGGCTATAAGGACAAGGCGCGGAAATTCAGTTTTTGAAAAAATTGAGACATTAATGATTTCAAGTAAAACTAGCCTCAATGCATATTCTGTGAAAAATTCGCTCCCAAATTCCAAGTTTTACGCATCAAAAAGTCAGTTTGACCTTTCTGTCCGCCATAAGGCCCCCAGGAATTTTGAAACTTCAAACACGTATTTCTTAAAATAGCAAAGGCTGAATTTATGCATCTTGCCCTCCAAGCCCCTCATCCGAAACCACAGAGCTGAACGATGCCACACTAACACATCGATCTCCGAATCATCTCAACGTCATCGTCACGTAGACTAGTAAGCACTACCGCTATTTTTTCATCCCTCTAATCAGTTTCCATCGAACGGAGATCTGATTAGAGCGGAACATCCAATGCGTGCAAGCTACTCAAGCCCGGGATTTGAAATCCGACCTGTTAACAGCTAGACAAGCAAATATTTACCTGCAGCACTTAATTTAATGCAGCCCGGAATCCGCTCGCTAAGTTTAAATAACACTCACTGTCGAGTGTTTGTGACGTTGCCATGGTAACGACTCCGTCGGAGCGTAATCGGGTCCCCATCGCGGAAATTTACTTTCACTTGATCTACTAATCGTGCAAGGTCGCCTGAGAGCAGGCCAATGGGAGCAGCGGATAGATTAAGGCGCGTTTGATTGGCAATTTAATATCTGACGCTCACAGGTGTAGGTTTGGTTCCTTTCTTTCAATGGGTCGTATTCGATACATCTAACAGGTGAGATTGTATCGAGATCGATTGGTACAACATGTAAACATAGCCTCAAAAGTCATTTGAGTATGAGGGAACGGGTTTCTTGTGATGGATTTTTGATTCTTATGAGTATAAAATGGAAATAAAAAGCGAAATTGTTCGGACTTTGCTCATTAACAGCTTTTCCTACTTAAATTCTGACCTTTGAGGTTATGACCTATTGTTTTGAACCAAGCAATACATTGAACCACTATCGAATACGACCTTTTGGAAGGGGTACTTTAACGATGAAACCACCAAAATGCGTATAAAGTGCTCAAGTCGAGAATTGCGTACCTCCGATTGCTGCGTTTCTTGCGGGCCAGTTATTGAGAGATTAAAATAGTCTTAAAAGATCGAAATGCAATATGGAAGGATATCGATGGCTGAGGAACAATATTTCCTAACTGAAAATCTTTGCGAAAATGAGTCAGCAACTTTGCAGCATTCTAAAGTATAAAATACCAAAGCTGACGTTTTTAGTTTTTCCAATTCCCAATGCCCGGGCTGTGATGGATTTGTTCCTTGGCTATCGATGTATAATGTAGGACTATGTCTTGTCTTATCAGGCCGACATAGTTTCAATAATCAGGTCGCAGATCCTCTATTATTTTCAAGTTCAAAAGTTCATTTGAGAGGCATAGAGGATAAGGCGCATAAAATGTACCTTTTTAAAAAAATGAGGTGTTAATGATTTCAAGTACAACCAATCTTAGTGCATATTCTGTGAAAAATTCGACCCCAAATTCCAATTTTTAAACATCAAAAAGGCAGTTTGAACTTTCTGTCCGCCATACGAATCCGTGTAAAGACGAAACTTTAAACACGTATACGTATTTCTCGAAATAGCAAAAGCTGCACTCATGCACCTTGTCCTCCAAGGCGTTAATTTAAAGGCAGAATTTCACATTTGGATACATTTAGGTCGGTCTGTCGTAACTCCTCTAACGATTGTTCAATTTTGAGACCGACATTATTCTCTTGCTCAGTTCACTCAGTACTTTCCATTTATGACTTAAAAAAAAATCGTCAAATTTCGGACACGTGCGAATTCTCAATTTCATCGCAATCACGTAGTTGCGCGGTTCAGAAGAATTAGAGCGCAGTGGCGTGGCGTGTTTTGCGATACATCGATTGATCTACCATTAAAACCTATGGAAAAGGATAGATAAGCAGGGTGTTCGCAGCGAACACTTTTATAATCGATCGTTTACCACAGCTTCAAATGGAGAAATATCGATAATCGGTCATTCACGCCTCGCCACTGTTGAAACGCTGGGTGCAGAAAGGCCATTTTTTGGTTGCGGTGTCTCAAAAGCAGCTCCGCTAACGGTTCATCCATTATGTTTAAAACAAATCGACGGGGTAAGTCCGTAACCACGTACACTGGAAAAAAAACACATTGGATCTGCAGTCCAGACTCTTGAAAACATTGACAAGAAAAAATACCCTGGATTTTTGCTTAAATCAAGAACCAAGCCTCTTAATTTAAGCGGATTTCGTTTTGATTCAAGCAAAAATCCGATTGAATCAAGAGTATTTTTTCTTGTCAATGTTTTCAAGAGTCTGGACTATAGATCCAATGTATTTTTTTTCCAGTGTATCCCGTTTGCGGTGCTTAAAAAAGATCAGCTCTTATTTTATTTTTTAAAGGGGTATAAATCAACATAATTCCTTGAAGTTTCGTAGAATGTTCCTCGCCTTTACAAAAGAAGAATGAATGCGGTTTTCAATAATTCCCATTCAGTAGTTCTCCATTTGAAAAATAAAGTATGACAGGAGGTTGGTCTGCAACGTCGCAAACCGAAAAACATAGTTGCAGACTCAGATTGTCCTTTGTACCTTTTTTAATGGCCCACTCGTCCTAAATAAGCGCACATAGAGAGCTTTCCTAACTTTTCTCTGAAAAAATATTTTATCGGGAGATACAAGGCAACGTTGGAAAGATTATACGACGTTGAAACACAACATGGGCATTTTAAGCCCCATTATTCGATGCCACTATATTCTAACAACTCGGGTTCGAATAATGCGGGAAACACAGTGCGGCCGGCGTTTCGCGTATTAGCGCCTGCAAGACTCCAGGGATACTTCACGCATTGCGCCAAACGGTGCGGTCGGATCGACGCGTATATTAGCGCCTACCAGACTGCATGAATACTTCTCGCATTGCGCAAAACGCAGTCCTGGCCGTCAGTTGGCGCGAAACGCAGATTAGCGGCTACAAGACTGTAAGAATGTTTCACGCATTGCACGCATGGCACGGTTAATCGTTATAATCGAAGCGCTGTATGTAGAAAGGGCATTTCTTAAGTGCGGTGTCCAAGAATCTTTGCTGACATTTCATACATTATAATTTAAGCATAAAAACTTTTACAGAATACTCTTTATAATTTTTCAACGCTGAAGACGGAAAATTTAAAAAAAAAAAAATCTCTGTAAAACATAAATTAGAAGTGGAGATTCTGAGACACCGCACAGTGGATCGAATGAATTAAAGAGGTCGAACATGAAATTTCTGACTAAAACTGCAAATTCCGATGTTTCTTTAGTCACATTAGACATTTTAGTAGGTACTCCTAGCGGAAAATTTCACGAGGAAACAAATGAAATCACTTTTAGAGCCTCAAAATTTTGCGTATACAGAGTTATAAGCTTTAAAAATTTCCAAACTTTATCCGACCTCTGCTATTGACTCGATCCACTGTGCAACGCAACCGAGAAATGCCCTCTCTGCATTCAACGCCTAGATGGAGAATCTGCAGGTGTCATTCGTGCTCACGCGAAAATCTCCACTGAGTGACTTGATCATAAATTGAACAATTATTGGAGGAGATATGGCAAAATTATCCAATCTTCCAGAATACATGGACGCATTTCTGTCAAACAAAACTATGTGCAATGTGACGTGAGCCGTGGTATGCATATATTCTTATGGGTCTCAGGGCTCATGTCTTAATGCACATAGTTCCGCTTGATAGAAATACGTCCACATGTCGAAGGCAGAACTCCAAACCACGTATCTCGAATTGCCAAGTTGTAGACTTTCTAAACTTCATTTTTAGATGAAAAACTATTCAGCGTCACCTCTTAAAAGTTTCATGAGTTTTCTTCCCTGTGCGAGGAAAATTCTGTGAGAACTTCAAGGAATGACGTTTATTCGTTATCTTTTCAAAAAATAAAATATGAGCTGAGATTTTTAAACACCGCAAACGAGATACGTGGTCTGGTAGCACCGAAGACGTGTTTAGATGGAGAACACCGCCAGATGACGTCTCTAGCCGGTGCATTTTCTCACTTTTAAACGTATTTTTCTACAAATTGCCCATTTCAGAAAATTTTTTGAAATACTGCGAAATCTGTTTTTCAAGCACTCTTAGATGCAATAAAAGAAAAAAAAATTGGGACAAATTCTCATTTCCACCGGCGAATGTACCACCCCTGTTTCTTATGAAACGCCGTTTGTACAAAAACTTATTTTCAGGGAGGGGGGGGGGAGAAGTGATTTCTCTTGGGGACGAAACGAATTTCCGACGGGTGGCGAAGGATACGTATAGGAACGCGAAAACTATTTTAGGGGTGGAGAAATTTTCTTAGGGGTGGAGCAACTCTTTTAGAGGTGGAGAAACTTTTTTAGGGGTGGAGAAGTTTCCCCGTACAGAACCTCGGAAACAGAAAACGAGGGGTATGTTTTTCCCGCGTAGGGTCACCGCGAGACTCTTCCGGCAGGAGCGACGGCCAATTTCATTTTTCTGTGTCACCGGTGGAAAAACACTCGGATCTCGAGTCTTTCGCCCCAATTTTCCGCGGAGCCGCCAGTCTTCAGCCAGATCGATCGGGCGCGCTCTTGGCTCCTCCAACTCTTCGGATGGAGAGTGACCGACGCCAACGCCGACTCCGCACAGTGGAACGTGTCTTCGGGAGAAGTCGGACGTGACATTTTCGACGAAAATTGTAAAATTTAACGTCATAATTCGTCGTTTCCCCCATGAAAGAACGTAACTCCATTCCAAGGTTGCAAAATTGACTCAAGCAATTCAATATTTTACAAGAATAGACCTGTGCGTATTTTTGGAGAAAATAGGTCCGACTTTCGCATAAAATCAGAAGAAAAATCAGGGAATTTTTCAGTCAGAAATGCCCAAAATTCTCCCGGTAAAGATCCAATTTCCGCAAGGAAATTTGGAAACATTGAAATGCAGTTACGTTCCTTCGTGCGGGAAACGACGAATTTCAATTCGAAGGGGTGCTTTTTAAAAAAAATCGTGCGAGAAAACCAATGAAACTACCTTTAAAACATCAAAAATTCATCAATGAAGATATACGCTTTTGAAGTTTTCAACTCGTGTCCGACCTCTTCCATTCTGCCGTGCTAAGGGAGAACGCCGTATCTACCTTCAGGCGTTGCCAAATTTCCTCTGGCAAATCACCAATTTTCGGGAAATTTTTGGATTAATTTTCTGCCAATTTTTTAGATAATTTTGTTAGTACTTTGATCCAAAGTGTCTGAAAATTTCAAGGAAAACTCTCATTATTTTCCTCAAAAATAAGCATTTTATCGAAGGCATTTTGGCAACTCTGGAATGCTCATACGGCGTTTTTTCTTAGCACGTCAGCATTGACTCGGTACACTGTGCGCCGATGTGCTGATCCTTTTGTTTACCGCGCCCGGGCCGCTTAGGTCACGCCAGGCCCAAGTTCAGTGTTGAGCAAATTTATTTGGGATTCTCTTTATTCGTTCTCGTGCATCAAGGGTAATCGCTGTCGGAAAATTGTGTCGTAATCGGTGACCCCTGACCCCATCGCAGTCTTTCGGCTCGGGAGCTCGACTCCTAATACCGGTGTTGAACTTAACTCAGGAGCGAGTTATTTTGTTTTCGTGCTTGATCTCATTTTTTCCTGTTCGAATCCTAAGGTGAGTTTATTGGATTTTGGATTTTAAAATGGATTGCATTTTGCCAAAAGGAACGAACAAACTAGAGAACTCAGTTAGCCTTCAGATCAGTGGCTATACAACTTGAGTCACCCAGGAGTTAAAATATTTGTATCATTTAGTTTCGTATCTCAATTTTCTGGTCGGTATGGTTTCATATTTTGCCAAAAATTAAAATAAAAAAAAAATTTTGTTCTGGAAAGCGCAGGCCATAAAATAATTCTTTTAAAAATGTAAGAATTGGTGATTTTTATGTACAAGTTTGAAAGTATTAATATTTTGGACCTTAAGTTGTCGCTTTTAAAAAATGTATCGGGGTCAATCAACCGCAATTGGCTGTCTTAATGTTATGATTTTATTTTTCCTTAAAAATTAAAACTGAATTTAAAAAAAAATTAAAACCGAAATAAAATTTTTCTCGTCTGGTGGCACAGCTCATAAAATGAATCTTAAAAAATCAATGTAAAACTGATAATTTTTACGAGTAGGGAAGTTGTGCGTGAAAAAAGGCGGAAATGCTCAGTGTTTCAGACTTATGCTCAAAAAATTCGTTAATTGTGATGAGAAAAAAATTGAGAGTAATCTGGGTTTTTTTTACGTATTTTTGTTTGTAAAAAGTGAAAAGAACTGTTTTTTGTCGATTTGACTTCATTTTTTACGCATTTTTCACAATTCTTTATTTAGTTTTTACGTCTTACGTTACGTAGAGATAAAAAGTGTTTTTGGCTACTATATTCCTGATTATAGAATATCTTCAAGAGATACCGTAGCCAGCATTCGATTCTTGATTGTGTTCATCATGGGACTGGTAAACTTAACTACATGAATATAATTACCACAGACACAAATATTGCCGCTAAAGCTCTTGTAGATCTTTTACTTTACCAGGAATCTAGTAATCGCTAACATTCTTTTTATATGCATAAACTGGAGATTATATCGGCATTATATCGGTGTGAAATCACCTTAAAATTGGACCAAGCCTGCCGTGAAATTTTTGAAAAGCAGTCTTGGATTCAATTTTTACTAAGACA
This sequence comes from Bemisia tabaci, assembly GCF_918797505.1. Classification (NCBI taxonomy): domain Eukaryota; kingdom Metazoa; phylum Arthropoda; class Insecta; order Hemiptera; family Aleyrodidae; genus Bemisia; species Bemisia tabaci. The sequence continues at coordinate 11,828,657 of NC_092802.1, read as the reverse complement.
ATTCGTTTTCATGTAATCTAGCACCATGATTAGAATTCACTTCTAATCGTATCTCTACAAATCGGCCTCGGTTCTACACTTCTCCTAATCGCGGCGATAAGTATATTCAAAAGGAAGACGAAAGCACCAAACTCAAAATGACGAGCAGCCCGCTAATCGAGATGTTTTTGATGACCATGTGCACCAACTACCCCGTGCTCAATGTCACCACAACTGAGCCACCACCTTGGCAATGGGGTAAGATATCACAGATAATTTTTTTACAGAGTGCGTTGATCTCTATGGCTTTTTGAACACAATTTCAAAACCCAGTGAGCACCAGCACAGGTCAGCCAGGAGAGTCATGTATATGAGCGGGATCTATTACATGAGAAAATAAAATGTTTAAAAAAAAAAAAAAAAAAAAGTGGCTCAATAGGAGACTATGCGCCAGATAAAGGGGCTGTCCTCTGAAATAGTGGCAACACCCCAATTTGTTGGATGATATGGACATTTTCAATTATATATTTGGGTAGCACAGCAAGACAGTTGGGGCAGCACCACAAAATTTGGGTCAATCACCTAATTTATTGGGGTACTACCACAATTAATTGGCATTGTCGAAGCTGGGGATTAATCCCTATCCCTCCTCATTTCTGTGAAGATAAGGAAAAATGAGACCAGACCCAAGTTTAGGGGATTTAATTTCTCGTAATTTGGCGCAGAGAACACCATCCAATCCCGAAAATGGACTCTTTAGCTGCAATTCATTATTCGAGGGCAAAGAAAGAGAATTTGAGTAATAAGGCACTAATAAATGTTGCATTAACTTTAAACGCTTGCAGCATTATTAATGACGCATATTATAGTTTGAAACTTTGACTCAATATTCTCGAAGATACAGAATAGTGTTCAGCATCGAAAACTGAAGATCGATTTTTTAACCCCAACCAAGTTCTTTCGCTGTGCTAAATAATTTAAGTCTCCACCTCAGGGCACATTTCGCTTTGCTGCGTTATATATCTTCAGGTTGAAATGTAAATTGCATGCTTCACTGGAGAGTAATACAAGTGTTGTAAATGCATATGATTAGAGCGATGTGAAGCAAAGAAAACAATTTCAAGGAAGGTTACATGTGCATATACTTCAAAATAGTGATAATCATTTGATTGTAATTCAACCATCAGTCTCGACGCAATTCATAACAAAATGGAAACGCTTCAAAACCGGTGGTCACTATTGTGTCCTGAGCATACTAACATCAAGGAAAGATATTTTTAGCGAAAAACTCCCCTTCCCCATCGAGACCTGCCCCCCTACTAAAAAACTCTTCAAGTATAAATTGTACCAGCGGACTGATTATTGAAATTGATAGACAAAGCGATAGACAAAGAAGACATAGAGAGTAAGAAGCGATCCTACAGGTGGAAACGGGTAGCTCTTATAGACTAAGGCAGAAAATGATGGACTAATTATCGGGTCTCTCGTGGGTTGCCGTTATAGTTAGTCTATCACCCACGTCCTTTGTCCATTGCAACCACCCGCTTCCACCAATAGGATCCCTCCAAATCCCTTTTGTCTTCTTTGTCTATAGCTTTGTCTATCAATTTCAATAATCGACCCGCAGTTCGCTATTCTTACCTGATGATAACATTTCAACATTTTTTCTGCTAGATTTGCTAAAAATATCGCTCATTACCTCATTATCATGTTTTCATTGCTGATTCTGAAACTGGTCTCTGGCCATCTGGATCAGTTCGATTTGTCCCGGAAAAATTTGAATTTTCTCTACAAATTGAACTTATCCAGAGGAAATTCCATTTTAGGGTAATTTATGCACGTTAAAGGAAACCGAGGTCCTTTTTTGGATTCAGTGGCCAAAAATACATGAAGACGACATCAATTATTGCATGTCCTTTTCTCCTCTCTGTTTCTAATCTACCGTAGTAGCGAAGAGAGCAGTAATTGTATTTCCGTATGAGCCATGATTAGCACATGCTTTAAAGTGCCTCGAGGCTCATTCCAGCATTCACTTACTGTTCTCTTTGCTACCACGGCAGTAATATCGAGGTTATTCCGGTCTATTGCCCCATTTCACCCATATCGTCGAACCTCTGACGTAAGAGCGTATCTCGATTTCCACGTGAACCCTGTTGTCCAAATAACTCCATGCTTTCCAGGGCTCATGTCGAAATTGAGATACGCCCTTACGTCAGGAGCGACGATATACCACCATTAAAGCTCATTCGATTGTTCAAAAGTTGCAAACGTAGAAATTTTTACAGTCCAATTTTTCATGATTTTTAGAGTCTCATTTCAATCGACAAGGTAAAAAATTTATACCCCCGATGGCGATCCAAAGTCAGTTCTTTTAAGTTGGATTGCATTTTGCAGAAAGGAACCACTAGCATTGCAATGTTGCTAAGATTGTGCAACTTCTTTTGTCTTGGAGGAAAACCCCGATTATGTTTCTCTCGCTAAAAACTGTAAATTTAAGACAAAAATTACCATCTAGATTTCATAGTTTTTCACGATTTCCGCAATTTTATTGCATAGGATGAAGTTGCACAATCTTAGCATCATTGCAATGCTAGTGGTTCCTTTTTGCAAAATGCAATTCAGTTGTTCTATATCAATTCTTGTGTGTTACGGATAGAGTAGCAACGAATTTCAAGTATTACAACGCGAAATACAACACAAGTTATGCCAAGACATTTGTATTTATTCGTTACAATTTGTTTCTTGCAGTTCCCGAGCGGAAAACTCCAAAGGATGTTAAATTTTTCTGCAAGTTGAAGCAAGTGCCACAACTGAGAAAAGAACTCCTTCGCGGTAAAAAACTGCGCGTAATAACAATTGTAAGTCTCCTATTTCGCTCTGGATAACTAAGTAGAATTAATTGTTCCTCGTGCATTGGAAAATGTGACTTGGTCTGACCAGAAATATTTTTAAATTTCTCGTCAAGAAGAAGTTTTTCTTGAATCAAAAAGAAAATGTAGGTTCAAACTAAAAAGAGAGGCATGCACTTATATTAACCCGATTCCTGTTTGTTGTAAGCGATTTTATTCTTATATCACGAGTTATGATTCTTGACGGCAAATTCGAACCAATTTTGCGAACCAATGCGAAGCTGTCCGAAAATTTCACTGAATTTTCTTTTGTGCTGCCGATAAAATTTAGTGAAATTTTCAAACAGATTCAACCAGCAATTTCTTTGTAAAAAAGTAAAATGGCGTTGGAAATTTTGAAACGTCAAATGGCGCTTGTGATATTTTGGCCGAAAGATTACGAAGTGACCCATTGCTGGGCTTTTCACAGGATCATTGGCCCGTGAGTTGGATCCAAGATGTCAACGGGACAATGATAGGCCGAGGGATAGCCTTCGAGATCCTGAACACCCTGCAGGAGAAATTCGGCTTCACCTACGAGATCAGGCTCCCTTCGAGCATGTCGTTACTGGACGAGAAAGGCACCATAACCGACATGTTGAAAAACAGGGTAAGGTCACGAATTATAACCGTTAAACGCGAGAGATAATTTTATGCTTGACGAAAAAAAATAACCAGTTAAGGACCAAGGCGTCGATAACAAAGGGACGTTACTCATTTCTCGATTCACTGTCTAATCTGCCACCCTGAAGAAAAATGTCTTACGAACCCTCGTCAGTTGCCAAATTTTCTTTAGTTAAATACAAATTTTCAGGAAAACTGGTGAATATTTGCCGTTTAATTTTTTAGAGAATGTTCTTTGTATTTAGATCTAAATTATCTAAATACTTCACGAAAAAATTTTCATAACTCTCCTCAAAAATTAACATTTCAGTGGTGGAAATTTGGCAACTTTCCATAAGTCTTTGGGAGATGGCACCCCGATTTAATTTTTGCCACACCTTTAAGGGACGATAATATAGTTTATTCCTTATTTTTCTGGAAGTTAAGAATGTTTGATTTTTAGAAAAATCATTATAAAACTCAATAGTAATCATGATTTGAACAATATAAATGACTGTACTTCTCTTACCTACAGTGGCGTGGCGTGCTTTGCGATGAATCCATTGATCGGTCATTTAAACCTATGGAAAAGGATCGATAAACAGGGTGTTCGCAGCGAACGCATTAATAATCGATTATTTACCATGGGTTTAAATGGCATAACAATCGATACATCGCAATTTACGCCACGCCTCTGTCCTCTTGCATTATCTCGGTAGTCGCTTTATTTCTCTTGTGATGAATTTGAGCCATCTTTTGGAGATTAAAAAGAAATTAGCTCCGTTTGCTACACACTCCTTTTTTATCTGAATGGTACACCTATCGGGGATGCACACGTTCTCATGTAGATCCTTGGCGTGAGCAAAAATATTGGTAGACGTAACTTAAGAAATAATAAAAACGACTGTCGAAACGCCCTTCATTTCTACCCCCGTTAAAATTTGAAAAGATAGAGTCTCCTTGAAAATTAATAAATTTTTTCTTGCGAAACAAAAAATTTAATATAGGTTACAAAACGATTTTCGATAGCTTTGGCAACGTTGGTCGCGCAAGAGGTGAGCGGCGCGGCGGTCAAAAAGTGTGACACGGTCAGTCGGGCTGTCAAAGAAGCATTCATAAGCGACGACTGTCACTCAAACTTACGAATTGGAACTAAATCAAAGCTCGATCGATCCGCAAAACCTGCCCTCAAAGCTCAACGACACTTCAAAAATCACCCGCATATGAAGCAAGGTTGAAGTCGCAAGGGAAAGGGAAAAAATTGTGCTTGAGCGAGTAGAGTAAATGGAGAATTTGCACGCAATTTTTTTATTGCTTCATCTGAAAGTGCCTAATGAGCTGAGTTCGCAACATTTTTCATAATTTTTTTCTGACATGGGAAATTGGAGAAAAATTGATTTAAAAGTGAGAAAATGTGCCGCCTTGTGACGTCATCTGGCGGCATTTCCCATTTAAACACATGTATTTTGGCAAATTAGGTTATTTTGTCATTTCCTTAATAATTGCTCAATTTATGAATCAAGGGTATCTTCGCTTCACTCAGGGATTCCAGGAATTCATGCCTTAGAACTTTCCGTAGGATCATGCCTTAGAACTTTCCGTCTCGTCAAATTTTAAAAGAATAAAACCTCTCACGGGTAATGAGACCTTAGTTCACAAAAGCTCAAAATAATTCGGTCATCGAAATTAGAGCATTAAGGAAATTTTCACAAACGTTTTGAGATGAAAAGCGCTCTGAATTGCAACCAATGGAGAATTTGCATGCAATTTTTTTATTGCTTCATCTGAAAGTGCCGAAAGAGCCGATTTCACAGTATTTTTTATAATATTTTTCTGATATGGGAAATAGCATAAAAATAGATTTAAAAGTGAGAAAATGCACTGCCTAGTGACGTCATATGGCGGCATTTTCCATTTAAACACATGTATTTTAACAGATTAGATCATTTTGTCATCTTCTCCAACAATTGTTCAATTTATGAACTAAGGGTATCCTCGTGTTCAGTTCATCCAGTAGTTTCCTTTTAAACACGGAATTCATCAAATTTCAGACATCTGTAAATTCTCCATTTGGGACAACGGCGGTTCGAAGTTTGTAGTTCAAAGAACGAAGAAAAAGGTTGAAAAAAATTACATAAAATGTTTGAAATGCACGTCCTAGGTCCATGACAAGAGTGGATATATCGCAGCTTGCTTAAAGCACGAATGAACGAGCGATTTTCGTCCGTAAGACTTCGAGGGCAGAATGTACCGCGCTGACAATTTGCCTAATTGATTGTTATTCAACATTTAGTCGTTACCCAGTCACCTCTTTACAGTGTCTCATTCTCGCCAAGACTCCTCCGATTTTTTCCCCTTGAGATAGAATGTGAGGAAAGCGAACTTTTGCTATAGAGTGACAACAATGTTTCTATATTTATTTACCCTCGTTTCAAAGCCTTCGTTCCTCATTCTCGGATTCCGAAAAAAATGATAAGTCTACAAACAAATGTTATTGTTCTATTTCTGATTTACCGCACCATAAAAAAACAATACATGGTTCTCCAGAGACGTTATAGATATTCCCTAGATTTTAAAGATGAAAATTGAAGTTCTTTCCGTTGTGATTAATACAAGGCTCTTTCCTGTAGATTGCAGTATAGAGGTGTTTTTTTTCAGGTTTTCAATCTGATTTTATTGTTTTATGGTAGAATTTCACGATAATTTTGTTTGTATTTCTTCTTTATATTACATTTTTTGAAATGAGGTCACATTAAACAATCGAAATTTTTTTTGAACGTTTTACTTTGACACGCCAATGGGATCATCAGAAATTTGCTCATGATGCTGTGATGCGGTGTCCACATGTTCAAAACTGGTAAAACACCGTTTTGAACGTGGGAAATACCGAGATGGATCAAGACTGCCGTGCTAAGAAACAACGTCATATGAGCGTACAAAATTGCCTTCGAAAAAGTACTTGGTGAATAGGTTTCTTCCATTTTTTAGAAAATGTTAGTCGCCATTACATCCGACGTATACAGATACGTGCCGTGCCTCGATAAAACATGCATTTTTATTGACATTCATGCACATTTTCTCTTGAAATTTCAAGGAAAAATATTCATAAGTCTCCCATGAGGTAAATATTTAATCGGAAATTTTTTTGGAAACATTCGATTGCTCACACGTCGCTTTTTCTTGGCACAGCAAGAGAATTCATCGTTTTGGCATGCTATCAGAAGCCGGAACACGGTATTCAAGTTACTGTGAAGGCGTGAATGCAACTATTCGTGTTCTGTGGATGAGCGTGTTGCGGCACGAAAATTGAAGGCGTTTCGAATTTCTTGCGCTCACATCAGCTCAGGTGCAGCGTTTCGTCCGCTCCATTTCAAGTTACTGGCCCCAGCATACTGCCGTGCTAAGGAAGAACGCCGTATGAACATTCGAGAGTTGCCAAATTTGCCTCGATAAAACATGCATTTTTAATGACATTCATGCACATTTTCCCTTGAAATTTTCAGATATTTTAGATTGAATTACGTACAAAATTTTCTGAAAATTTTGGGAAAAAATATGGACAAATTTCCCACTAATTTCGGTTTTCATCGAAAAAAAACTTGGCTACATCTGGAGGCTCATACGGCGTTTTTCCTTAGCACGGCAGTATACGTCACTATGTTTGAGGAGGGGCATGAGTCTGAGTGATTTTATTTTTCACGTGACCACCTATTTTCTCTACTTTAAAGAATCGTTGGATTGGTATAGTAATTCTCATTATGGGACCGTTTTTCTCAGGCAGTTTTATTGTTGTTGAGCAAAATGTTTCTAAGAATCTGGGTGTTTCCTTGGAAATTTAGAACCATACCTAGTGCGACACACACAGAAAAAAAGAAGAAGAAAAAAATGTGCCCAGAATCGTGTTTCGATGCTTGTTTATTGTAGATCAGCCAAAAATAAGAAGATCTGCATACACAGCAACTTTCTGATTTCAATATGAACTGAGATATATCCCTTTGAAAAGTCGGATTTTTGACGTCATCCACCACGGTAGTGGCACCCTTGGTTTCTTCCATCTTGCTTTCATATGAGTTTCACGTTGAATAATCAGTGCAAATGTGCTCCATACCGACTGATAAAAGCAATGTGAAAGAGACCAAGGGCCCAAGAGACCGAAACCCGACTTTTGAAAGGGCAATATCTCGGTTAATATTGAAAATAGAAAGTTGCTGTTTGGACAGATTTTCTTATTTTTAGTTAATCTTCAAGAACCAAGCATCAAGACACGATTCTGTGACCAGCGCAACTGACCCATTTGCAGACAATTTAATTAAAGTTGCATGACGTAATTTTAAGTAATTATTCCTCGCAGCAAGCCGACATGGTAGCAGCCTTCGTCCCAAACCTTCCAGACTTGGAGAACGTGTTGGAATGGGGAGCAGAGCTTTGTCAGTATGAATACGTGATTTTGACTCGACGTCCAAGTGAGTCGGCGACAGGATCAGGTCTTTTGGCGCCATTTGCGAGAGAGGTAAACATTCACAGATACCTAATCATTTTTCGCAATTTCATTCGTAAGGGTTTTTACTGGAGGTTTTCAGGATTACCGACCCCAGCATTTTTATTACTTTAAGTATTGTCATCCTCCAAGGGGGGCGGGGAGGTTGAAATTTCATCATTTCTATAAATTCTTTACTATTTTTTTACTACATTAATTGACCACATTAATAATTTTTACTACAAGCTTCCATTCTTCATAAAAAGTCTAATGACGCTCTTCTAAAATCTCTCAGCATAGAATGTCGAACCACGTATCTCGTTTACTTTGTTTAAAAATCTTCACCGCCATATTTTCTTTTTGACTGAGAGTGAATCAACATCATTGCTTGAAGTTTTCACAAAATTTTCTTCGCACTAAGCGGTAAAATCACGAAAGTTTTAAAGATTGAACGTTAAATAGTTTTTTCTTTAAAAAAATGAAGTATGGCAGAAAGTCTGCTACGTCGCAAACCGAGATACGTGGTTTGTAGTTTCATCGGTCGAAATGATTCGTCCCTACTTAAAACGTAGGCCGAAGCAATCGCTCGCTTGAGCTAAAGTACAAAATCGATAGTCATTAGTTGTAATGAAATTAAGGTTTGAAGTGTTAGCAGAAACACCACTCAATCAAGCATACTGTATGATTCGCCACGCTTGCGGTCAGTTTTTCAAGAAAAAATTTTTGAATCATTTTCAATAACCTGTAATTCGATGGCTGAAGTGATGAAGCACGTATCTCCTTTATGAAATTGAATAGTTTCCGCTCCTACTCAATTTTTCCGAAGAAGGAAAAGCCATTTGTATAGCTTGAAGTCTCTACAGAATATTCTGATGACGACGAATATAAATCAAGAAAGTTTTCAAGAAATTACGTTGACTAGTTTTTCAAAGAAAAAATGAAGAATCACAGAAAGCCTGCAACATCGCAAATGGAGATATGTGGTTTCACACTTTGGCCATAATCAAATTTCTAAATGATGAATCAGAATCATTATCATCTACTGAAAGGAGTTCCAAATCTCCATCTAGTTAAAACCTAATTTTAAGGTTTTGATCACCAAAAGCCTGACATTTTGGATGGTCACATTTACACCCTGGTAAAAATTGGCGATAGGAGCTGCGTTTCAAAATACCATAGGAGTTCTTATAGCCGACTGAAGAGGGCGATAGAAAATCATATAGCTGGCTGTAGAAAGTGGAAAAAATCATATGGCCGGGCTACACGAATCGATAAAAAATTATACAGCCGGGCTATAGTTCCTATCGCCGGGCTTTACACTTTATCGACTGGCTGTTGCTTTGTTGCCATCGGCTATAAAAGGCTATAAGAAATTGTGTAGAAATTCTTGTGCTTTGTAAATCCTTAAGTTTGTACGGAATCACCTTAATATTTACAAAACGCACATTATGTTTTCCCTTACTACATATTTATTTTCGTCAATTAAAATGAGAATAACCCATACAGAGTGTGCAAACAGCTCAAAGTCATGAGTTGAAAAACGCTGACTCCGCGAGATTAAATATCAGAGCCTAACACAAAGCGGAGCGGCGGCGCACTGGCGCCTACAAATCTAACAGGGATACTTCACGCATTGCGCAATGCGTGAAGTATCCCTGTTAGGTTTGTAGGCGCCAATGCGCGTTCAGCGCTGGCTGCCCGCCCGCCGCGCCGCGCCGCAGCGTACCGCGGCGCTTGAAGCAACTATTTCACACCAGAGATATTGCACAGTATCATACGAAATTGAAAGCGCTCCAACATATTAGAAATGGAAGGCCTAGCATCCGCAATGGGCCTGTTGCAAACTTTTGCTAGAGCAAAAATAAGGTTTGTTTCTTATAGATAATGCCTCAAAAATCACAATGAGCGCATTGGCAAAGTCTGAAATGCACTCATAACTTCACAATCTGCGTAAGAAATTTGCGTTTTTTTGAGCTTCCCGCTTCAAAAACGATACTACGGCACAGGTGAACATTTTGTTAGAGGAATCGCTCCATCGTCGGCGATATTCATCATGGCCGACGCTTGCGCGCAGTTCCGCGCGTAATTCGAGGAGAGTTCAAGGTCAATCAATTCGGGCGTGGAAAATATGAACGTTAACACACCGATTGTTATCTGGTCTAATCCAGTTCAGGTGTTATCTCGTCCCATCACACGTGTTTTGGCGGATTGGCGTCGGCCATGATGAGTATTGCCGACGATGGAACGACTCCTCTTACAAGATGTTCACCTGTGCCGTAGTATCGTTTTTGAAGTGGGAAGCTCAAAAAACCGCAAATTTCTTACGCAGACTGTGAAGTTATGAGTGCATTTCAGACTTTGCCGATGCGCTCATCGTGATTTTTGAGGCATTATCTATAAGAAACAACTCTTATTTTTGCTCTAGCAAAAGTTTGCAACAGGCCCATTAGTAACGTTCAGCATACACTTTATCGCCAGGCTGTTGCTTAAGCGCCAAAATTGTGTTGCCGGCTATATAGGCTATTGGAAATCTTACAGCCGGCTATAGGTCTATGGTATTTTGGAACACAGATTCCACTGCCAATTTTTACCAGGGCAATGGACCACTGGACAAGGTACGAATTTCAGCATTCTGAAACATGGATCCTAACCAAAATTTCAGGTAGAACACGATGCGCACAACAAAAATTACCGATATCAACTCCTTACAAAGATATTTAATGATTCTTGATGCGTGAATTCAAACCACCCGCTCATGAAAACTCAATGCTCCACGTGATTCACATCGCGCGCTAAACGTTATCATGAACGTCTCAACAACCTCAATCATGACGCTTTGGCTCAGCTATAGCAAATTGCTTATAGTTAGAATAACACATGATGGGACATGAACAAGCTCGATTGTGATGATTGCTGAAACCGTTATAGGGCGGGATTTGACTCACGTAGAGCTTTGAGTTTCTCGTGAGCGGGCAGTTCAAATTCCTCGTAACCAATGTGACATACAAACGTTAATATCTTCGTTAGAAGTTGGTTTCAGTAATATTCGTTGCGCGAATCGTGTTCTACGTGAAAGTCTGGTTAAGAGACGTGTATCAGATCGCTTAATTTAAATTCGCACCTTGTCTAGTGGTCCATTTTCAATCTCCTACATTTGATCCCTTGAACCGTGACCCATATGACACACACGATTGACCTGATTTCCAGGTATGGTTTTTCATATTGGCTGCAGTTATCTTCACTGGTCCAGTGATATGGGTGATAATGAAGATCAGAGCCTGGATGTGCGGCCCTTCTCAAGTGTTCTCATTGGCCGACTGCGTTTGGTTCGTTTACGGAGCTCTCATGAAGCAAGGCTCAACCCTGTCTCCAATTCACGGTGAGCTTAAATTATCGAAACCTTAGATATAGCCTCTGCAGGCTGATTATTTAAATTCATAGACAACGCGATGGATAAAAAAGATAAATGAAAATTGTTTACTGTCGATATATACGTCCATCGGGTGTTTTTCAACTCTTGAATAACTGGATTATTTTGCAATAAGGAACCACTATTTATGGCCCATTTTAGAAACAACATACATGTCATTGGTTTCCATATGCAGATATGGGCTTTCACGAGGATCCCATCTTCTTATATCTGGACCGGATGAACCTTTCGATTTTCCTCAGCTAAAGGCTCTTAGATTTTTCCTGTGTACGATAACTTCGCGACGGCGCCGGCGTATGCCGCGGCGCTTCAAACCACTATTTCGCCATGGAGGTGTTGCACAGTATCATACAAGATTGAAGGCACCCCAACTTATCATGATTGATGGCATCTTTCAAAAGCACGAAGTTCCCTCGCAAATGAAATCGAGTGACAATGAAAACAAGAGAGCCGTAGTCGAAAAACTTGCTTAGTCCTAGTATCTGGATCCAGTAACGTTTAGCATGATTTTTGAACTTAATAAGAGGAAAAAGTGACTTAATTCAAGCAGAAATATGCTCAAATTTACCGCCGAGAAGATTTCCTTATAAATTAATAAAGAAAATAATGCCTGCTTAGAGAAAAAAGGATGCTTAAATAAAAAGAAAAGTCACTTAGATCAAGCAGCAACCCGCTTTCATTCAGATATATTTTATTCTTTATTCAAAATAAAATCTTCTTGACGGCATACTCAAGAATGTTTCTGCCTAAATCAAGTCACACTTCTCTCTAATAAAATTCAAAAATTATGCTAAACGTTATTAAATACGGATGCTAGGACTAAATGAGTTTCTTAGATTACCGCTCTCTTTTTGTAACGTAGTTTCTTGATTTATTTTGCAAGGAAAGCTCTGTACCCTTAAAGGAAGCTTGTCATTCTTGATACGCTGGAGCGCCTTCAATCTCGTATGATACTGTGCAACACCTATGTCGCGAAATAGTTGCTTGAAACGCCGTAGCACTCCTCGGCGCGGCGGGCGACCAGCGTGACACGCGTATAGGCGCCTACAAACCTAACAGGGATACTTCACGCATTGCGCAACGCGTGAGGTATCCCGTTAGGTTTGTAGGTGCCAGTGCGCACTTCGCTCTGTGTTAGGCTCTAATATTTAAACTCGCGGAGTCAGCGTTTTTTAACTCATGATTTTGAAATGTTTGCACGCTCTACACGGATTATTCTCATTTAAATAGATGAAAAAAAATTATGTATTAATGGAAAATATTACTTTTGTTTTGAAAATATTAAGGTGGTTCCGTGTCTAATTTAATGATTTCCAAGGCTTTTTAATTTTTCTTTCATATTTTGTGCTTTTACTGTGCTGCAGCGTGGTTTATTCGGAACCAAACGCTCAAAATTGGACGTATTTGACTGCAAAAGATCGATGTAAAAGTGGGTTAAAACCAAAGATTGCGTCCTCCTTGGTTTTTTCTCTCTCTTCTTCATTTTTGTATAGTTCCTTTAAACACAAGTGCGGCTCATTGAGATTAATATCGATGCCATCACTTGGAGAAGGTTTTAAAAATATTTGCCACGATAAAAAATATAATGTTTTTAAAATGAAGTATTATTATCATTTAAAAAAAGGTATATACACGGTATATTTTAAATCGACAATTTTATAGATAGAATCCAAGAATATCTAACCACAAAACAAGATCATGTGAAGTCCAAATTGCACGTCTCAGGATCGGTCATACTTTTTTCACTCACAATCATATCATCTTCAAAGAAAATCAACCCATCTGTCACTTCTGTAATTTATCACCTCTAACCATCAAACAAGTACTTATGGACTGCTCTGTCCTCAGATATCTCCAATCACAGATTTACTCCCATACAATCAACAGAAATACAAACCCACTTACATGCGATGAACCAAATATTACTACCAAAATTCTGAAACTCTTCACCTCTCTAAATTTAAAAATCTAAATTTTCGTATATACTCCCATTTCCAAAATTCTCTGTAAAGACGTTAATAGCCTGTGACGCTGAATGTCTTAAAATATACTAACTAACTAACTTCATAGATAGAAATAAAACCAAATTTTCACCAATGAAAATTTGAAAGATAAATCAAAAGCAGAAAGTAACATTTCGTTTAAAAAATGAGTTACCATAAAAACATCTTCTTCTCTCTCAATTACGCGTGGGCGTAAATTGCTGGACTAAACAGGTGCCGGTGCCCGGACATAAAATCGTTGACGGAATGTCCTGAAACCATGGATCGCATTTAGCAAAAAGGAACCAGCGCAATTATAGGGTTGTTAAAATGTTGCTTCTTCATAATTCTCTAAAATATCTCCCAAAATAGCAAATATTATTTGCATTCCATCAAAAAATTGTTCGTTTTAAAGGAGAATAATTGTGTAAATTTTAATACTGAAAATATTTTTAGCATTTTCAAAAGAAAAAAAGAAGTTGCACGATTTTGAAAACACTGTAATCACGCTGGTTCCCTTTTGCTAAATGCGATCTGTATGCGCTTGCATGGGAGAGCCAGTGGTTCATTATTGCAAAATGTGATCAAATTCTTCTGATGGGTGCAGATTCGACGCGGGTGTTGTTCGCCGGGTGGTGGATTTTCATCATGATCCTGACAGCCTTCTACACAGCCAACTTAACTGCCTTTTTGACTCTCTCGAAGTTCACTCTGTCAATCCACACCGTTGATGATATCGCTTGGTACGGCAAATGGATGGCTGAAAAAGGCGCTGCTGTGGAGTACTCCGTTCAGGTGAAAAAAATTCATAGGTCAAACTGGTGCTAGGTTCACTATTGACCTAATGAATTATAGAAGAGCATAGTTAATGATTGTAAATTAAGATAGTGAATAACTTGATTATACGTTACACCGAAGTGTGAATCAATGGAAATATTGATATGACACGTTTACGTGTATTAATCTATATCGACGGTGTAAGTCAGCAATCACATAACTCGGTTTGCGACGTCGCAGACTTCCTGTTATACTTCATTTTTTAAACGGAAAACTACTCAACGGCAATTCTTTAAAACTGCCGTGATATTT